>NC_092633.1:12254489-12256989 GCF_039555335.1 Amphiura filiformis | reverse complement strand
TTAAATCATACTTATTTTATTTACAGTTTGCATATCTGAAGTAAGATGATTGCACATACTAAGCTAGCTTAATATTAAGTTATTTTTCATATTTATCAAAAGGCTTATCACCATGCTCGAGTAAGTATACGTTCATACTTATAGCAGAAGACATCATTGACTAAACACATTAATATTGCTATCTTCAGTAGACGAAAGTTCATACTAATTACTGGTTTGAAGAAAAAAAATGAAAACCTTGCTGTAATTTTTTACTTTTGCCTGGAATAAATTGTTCAGGGGTAAGAAACCAGGAAACCCACACACAAAAAAAAAAATGCACAAAACTCTCTTCGAGATTCGAACTACGGCCCTACCGATATAAAGACCTGTTCTAAACCACAAGACCACAACACACGTTACGAAAACGATTACAAAATACGTATACATACGTATGAAACTCGGGCTTCTATCATAATAAGAAATTAAAACAAAGATTTGAGATAGCCCTTATGATAAATACTGTAATTTACCACGGTCTCCTATTATTATATTGAGCTAAATGTATATATTGAACCATTTGAAGCGGTCTTCCACGGTCATCCACGGGGTATGAATAAAGAGTATACCAATCAAGACTTTATACAGTTTTCATGGCAGATCGTCACACTCAATAGGGGCTGTGGTGAATCGTGGAAGATCGATAAACAATAACTGTTATCGTGTGTATTGTTTCAATTGAATTACATGTCTTCCTCGGTAGCTTAGTGGTTAGCATCAGACGCTGTCAATACGAGATCGTGGGTTCAATTCCTGATAGCAGCATTTATTTATTTTTTATTTTTTTCTTCGATAGGTCTAGGGTAAGATTTTTTTATAATGAAAATAAACTTTTATTATTATTTCAGATGAGCAAAAAGGATAATTTATTTTATTGTTTTATGTTATTAATTAGTTTTAAAATGTTTTTGTAGGTGATCTGACCTTATATAAAAGGCTAATGGTATACGCGAGTTATAAATATGTTTAATAAGGAAATAATTAATATAATTATTAGGTCTTGATGATGCTGAAGCTGATGATGATCATGATGATGATGATGATGATGATGAAGATGATGATGATGATGATCATCATGATCATCATCATCATCATCATACTTAGCTGGGGGGGTGTCGTTTAGTGTGCATATATCTGTAGGGAATGTACGCGTATGTGAGCTTTCATAATAGAGTTAAGTGCCCTAACCTGCCCCAAGCACTAAGTATGATATCATACTTATCGAAAGGACGATACACACACTATTTCCCTAACAAGTATGTTTTCATATTTATAGCAGAAAACCTACTTGGCGCATGCCTATATTAAATCATACTTATTTTATTTACAGTTTGCATATCTGAAGTAAGATGATTGCACATACTAAGCTAGCTTAATATTAAGTTATTTTTTCATATTTATCAAAAGGCTGATCACCATGCTCGAGTAAGTATAAGTTCATACTTATAGCAGAAGACATCATTGACTAAACACATTAATATTGCTATCTTCAGTAGACGAAAGTTCATACTAATTACTGGTTTGAAAAAAAAAATGAAAACCTTGCTGTAATTTTTTACTTTTGCCTGGAATAAATTGTTCAGGGTAAGAAACCAGGAAACCCACACACAAAAAAATGCACAAAACTCTCTTCGAGATTCGAACTACGGCCCTACCGATATAAAGACCTGTTCTAAACCACAAGACCACAACACACGTTACGAAAACGATTACAAAATACGTATACATACGTATGAAACTCGGGCTTCTATCATAATAAGAAATTAAAACAAAGATTTGAGATAGCCCTTATGATAAATACTGTAATTTACCACGGTCTCCTATTATTATATTGAGCTAAATGTATATATTGAACCATTTGAAGCGGTCTTCCACGGTCATCCACGGGGTATGAATAAAGAGTATACCAATCATGATGCAGTCATGTCTACAGTAGAATTCATCTCGACCTTTGCAGGACTTAACCCCATTAAAAGCTATTAAACCAAGATAACACTCATTGAAACAGCTCAACTGATTAAATCGGATCTTCTCTGGTTGTGCACAAGTGACTGTTTTCATGTGCGATATCGCAATAAAGATGGTATTCATAGCTTCAGTTGGGTAACCGATTATAAAGGAAACGAAAGGAAACAATGTTATGTGTGGCTTTGTTCACGAAATCAGACAATGTCGTGCTTTTTGTAAACCAGCATTCTTGAAAATGAGCAACATAATGATTTTTGACTTAACACGGTTTAGAAATAATTTCTTCATATTTTTGGTGTTATCTGTCGTTTACATATCCTTCCTAAAACACCAAAGTACGAGTATTTCCAAACATCTAAATTTGCTAAAAATTTAGGACATGTTACAAAACTATATTGTCTAGAATTTTAGAAGAGTACTTTTAATATTGGCCGGTTATTTTTCACACAGCGACGTTAACTAGGCAATGTACTATTACCTATAACATTAACTA
>NC_092633.1:12231989-12246989 GCF_039555335.1 Amphiura filiformis | reverse complement strand
TACTCGAGTCCCAATTTCCATACCCGTACCCGTACTTGTATCCATGGCTTTGGACCCGTACTCGTACACATGGCCTATTTTGTCTTCGGACTCATGGACTGGGACCCGTACCCGTACCCGTACTCATGCCCTGGGACCCGGACCCATATTCATGGCATGGGACCCGTACCCGTATTCATGGTCCGGGACACGTACCCGTACCCATGCATGGGTACCATACAGTATATGGCTACACAAATGCAGGGTGAGTCCTCTGATCATAATCAAAACAAATAGGTTACCTCATGGATGGGGTTGGGTGGGGAGTAACGCATGGATCCAGATAGCAAGCTATAGCAAGTGCCCTTAATTTTATTTTAGCCTGGTCCTGGGCCCTGAAAAAGGTAAATCCAGCCCTGGCTATACACAAAATGTACATGTACATGAATGCTACAGACCACAAGTTTAACAAACAAATAATTTTGCTCATTATTAGAACCATCTTAGAGCGCCACCACACAGAGAAAGGTGGTACCACTTAATATATTGGCTTCATTAGGTTCTATTGTAATACTGTGAGTAAAATCAATTTACAGCAACCCAAATTGACATTCAATGGGCCCACTTGAGTGTCAATTTTAGGCCCCGCCCACTAAATATCCCTATGTTGAACGCATAGTAGAAAGTTTGATATTGGTAATTTGGATATATTCATTAATGATATTGTTTAAGAGAATTAGCGAATGGGAAAGTTTGTTTGATGGCATGTTTGGTTCATGTGAACTCTGATCTAGCTCCCTGAACAGTTTTGGTGACGCTGATGTACTGGAGTGCTGAGTAGGAGGACGTTGAAGTTTCATGTGGCAAATAACATGAAAATAAACTTATTATTTCTCCATTTTGATTTGAAATATTAAGTCAACTTATATTCATGGAGTTTCTTTGATTATTCAAGAGCAGAATGATACCATGTTTGTGAAAATGGGTGCAGCAGTTTTTCTGAAATCATTTCATTTCGAAAGTCTTATCGACACCATGATGAACCAGTTTTGCATAGCAACGTATGATTGTGTACAGTAAATAGTTTTAAGCGTACTTCATTATCATGATTATCAAGCTACATGCTTGCAGAAAGCAAAATTATGACAAATACAAGTTAGTTGTCCTTTTGTTTTCTGTTATTAACTGATTTTAGCACGAAATAAGCGTACAAAGTTAGTGTCAAACATTGTCAGAGGTAGGTGTTGACTAAATGCTGTGTTAAATTGTGTTGATTGATTTATGGATTGACTTGTGTAGCATGTACATATGTACCAGAGAAGATGTAATAAAGAGGAGGTTGATCCAGCTATCCTCAAACAAAATATGTGTGAGACGGCTCATTCAAAGTAAATGATGATCACCCTATTTAGCCGCTTATACAATAGAATACCACAATGGGGTTTGAACCTGGGATGGGTGTGATACACAAGTTGCAGCTAACTGATTTTAGGGATAGGTCAGTGCGTGCTTGTCGTCATGCCATGCATACCATGCATGCAGACCCTGTCATCTAGTCAGATTTCAGATAAAATATGACTGAAGTTCCATGGCAAATTATAATTTTTGCTGCTAGTTGCCAATTTCAGCCTCTATTATTTATGATAGAGAATGTTTTCAATTATCAGAATATCTTTACTAGGTTTGCAGGAAATGACAGGAACATACATTTAAAAAATAAACTGGAAATAATCAACAATCATCACAACTGTAAAAAATCCTAAAAATGTCTTCTTTAGAAATTTATATATTTACAAAAAAGGGCGGATTTGGTGGGATATTTTACAACACTCGATTTCTTTCTTGTATTATCCACATGTGGTATCCCATCCAAGCAGCAGGTCCTTAACACACGCGTTTCATAATTTTCAACAAATTCTCTATAGAAACAATGGAAATATTTCCAATTATGAAATGAAAATCGGTCAACCATCATCACACACATAACATCATGCTCATGTAACAATTTTGAGGTCAATGTTTATTCACAGACACGTTGCTGCTGTATACATATAGTACTAGTAGGCCATGACCCTACATTAATTTTATGAGACATTTCTAATTAGGCCTACTTTCAATTCTACATTTTAAAACTAGTTATTGATTTATGTGCATTGAACTACCCACAACTTGCTTGCATTATTATTATTATTATTATTATTATTATTATTATTATTATTCTTATTCTTATTCTTATTCTTATTCTTATTCTTATTCTTATTCTTATTGCATTATGAATTATTATCACATGTAAAATGTATTGATTGACTGTATTGGCTGTAGACAAGTTTTTTAAAATTGATTCAACACAATGTGTTACACAGAGAAGACGTAAAAAGTGGGACATTGTAAATATTCTGTATTTTTTGTTTAAATATACATGTATATATAATAGGCCTACATGTATATTTTTTTTTAAAGATTAGTAATAATAAACAATGTTTTTGTTGGTGCTTTGAGTAAAAATGCCATTGTTTGTTTTGTCTTTCATTTTTGTGTCAGATGAAACATCATAGGCCTTGTTTTTACCCATATAATTATTTGACGCAAGCTGTGATAAATGCAGAAATTAAAAAAGTAGAAAATGCTTTCTTACTCATGATTTTTCATTATTCATATATTTATTTTAATCAAAATAAAAATAATATGAGAAAGTGCAAAGAAAGGAAATAACTGAGGGTAGCAAAACTATCATGCAGCAATAGAGGCCTTGCATGTGACGTATCATCCCGTAAATACGGCGGACTACTCAAATGCATTCAACAAAAGCATGATTGCAATCTACCGTTTTTTTGTTTTTTGTTTTTGGTTGATTTGTATGGCGCTTTCAACTACTGAGGTTATTTGCGCCAGTACTCACTCCTTTGTCAAGTTGCACCTGTATAACTCCATTCAGTCTCAATGCGTAATTATCTGCTTCACTGCATCTTAGTTATTTCTATCTTCTTCGTGCCTCGCTCGTTGTATGTCTCCTGCTGTATATGCTCGTACATTAAAATCCAGACTTTTCCTCTGTCTACGTGGTAAAAACCAAACGGTGTCTCTTCAGAGCCACACCAGGCTGAGTCAGCCGAGGAAGGGCTAAAACGTGGTCAAATTACTTTGCATGATCCTACGCTAGCTTGACTTCCCGCATCCAAGCCTGTTCCCCAGAGCCCAAGTTCGCGTTATCCATCCGACACCACGTGGAGGTTTGGGTTGAGTTGCCCGCGAGCAATTACTTTGCCAGCTCTACGGACCTTGCCGGACTGCAATCTACCGTGACAGTTCGTCTCGCTCATATAACCCTGCACTACGATCGAATAGGTTGATGACAACATTTGATTGAATGGACTGCACTCCGCCATAACTACGGTGAAGGACACTGGTTCAAATCCTTTGTTTGGAGCCAATCGATAAAAGAATGCAGGGCCTCTATATAGGTCTGTGAAAAGTTAATAAAGCAATATTATGGACATCTTGTGTATTTGCTAGTGTAAAAATCAATATTGATCTTTCCACATTCTATTGTTATCAAGTTCAGTGTACCGGATAAATTATTGATCACAAAAAGTTTTTATTGACCACATAGTAAGCATGACTTCAGAACTGGCAACTTAGCAACAAGTTGTTTCACAGTCAAGTGAGCATTATGCAAATGTGGCTTCCTAGACTTCAATGTATGTGTCAATCATATGTGTGTAGTGAGGCGTGGGTGAAGATAGGCCAAATAAAATGAACACTCCTAAAACTTGTGAGACATGTCATTTGTAACAGCCTGTGCACACACCCGTACATGTATGCTACATGTCTCATTCACACAATGACTGATCAATGCAGAGAAAAAAAAACAGCAAACTGGGAAAACATTTCAAGGTACTTTCTTTTTTGTGGTGAATTTCAAGTCATCATGTTAAAATATCATTATTATAGCTTTTATTAATCATTTTGATATTCCCCATCCAAATACACTCCTCTACATGATGCACACATGAAGAACTACATTGCAATGTGACTGACTGGTGAGAGCATTTCCACCAGCCACATGTACTTCTTGTGCCCAGGCTTGGGCTTGTGCATCTGAGTCAAATGAATAGAGAGGTTTTTACCATATACAGAAATTTGGGATGTATAGTAATTTTAAAATATTAATAAAACATGGATATAATTATCCAGATGTGCATAATAAGACTCGAAAGCTACATCATTGCTAAATATATGTTGAAATTAGTATTGCACAGTCTGGCTGTCCATACTGTACATAGACATAGTTTTTTCACTTGCATCCCAAAATATGCCAGCTTTAGGCTAGATTCGCTATGACCACCAATATTTGATCTCTTTTTGTACTTGATTAATTAATTTGTTTATACCCATACCCATAATAGGACCCATACAAGTACTTGAAGTCCCAATTTCCATACCACTACTGGACCAGTAGCCGTACTCGAGTCCCAATTTCCGTATACCCATACTCGTACCCGTGCCCATGACTCCGTACCCGTACTCGCACCCTATTTTGGAATGGACCCGTACTGAATACTCATGGCTAGGGATCCGTACCCGTACCCTTACCCATGACCTGAAACCCGTACCCATGGCCTGGGACCCGTACCCGTACAAGTACTTGTGGTCCGGGACACGCACCCGTACCCATACTCATGGCGGGTCCTAATGGCAATACTACAAGTCTGACTGATTACTGATTTCCACAATGCACTGGATGGAGCACATAGATTCATAAATTAATATTATGTACTCTCACTGGGATTTTAATTTAAAAAAAGTACAAATTCATGCAAATTGGGCTATCAAGTTGACAGCTGGTATCATGAGCATATGAAACGTGAAGTGACTCGAAATGACTCGACAAAATATATCCGACTCGACTCGACTCGACTCGACAGAATGGCCTGACTCGACTCGACTCGACTCGACTGACAACTTCAAATGACTCGACTCGACTCGGACTCGAAGGCTTCATGACTCGACTCGACTCGAGGGCTCGATGACTCGACTCGACTCGGACTCGACTTTCAGTGACTCGACTACAAGTCTGGTGCGCACTCTGCGCACAATCCTGTTATTATTTTATTTATTTATTTTACACTTTATCACTGGCACAGTATTACAAAAATATAATATTGCACATAAGTTACATCAAAAATTACACAATATCATAAAATGAACAATTTTTAAAAAAAGTCCAGTGAATGGCTGGGGCGAACAGGTGCAATGCACCTCTAAGACCGCCCACCAACTGAATCCAAAAAGAAGGGAAGGGAAAAATAAATTAGAGGGGGAAATGCAGGCTGAGTTACATTTGCCTGCAATTTGAACAATTACAAAAAGAGGTCCAAGTGCAACCACAAGTTGCATCAAAGGTGCGAGCAAATTTGGACTGATAGAACTCCAAAACTTTTTGAATTTGTGGACCTGATAACTAGGAGCTGGTTCCAAATGGGCACCATACGCTGAAAGAAGCCCATCTTGTGGCACTCTGTTTTAGAACGCTGATTTACCAGCAACAAAGGATCAGAGGAAAATCTGGTGGTGGGACGGTCTTTGTTACTATCATTAAAAACTACATAATCATCAAGATTGATGTCATATAATCCCAGATTGCAGTTGAAAATATATTGATATCGACATATTCTCTTCTAAAACGTAATGGGAGAAGCGTTAGTTCTGTTAACCTTTCTTTGTACTCAGCCTTGGGATAATCTAAAATGAATTTAGTTGCCCTTCTCTGGACCCCTTTCAACTTTCTGGATGTTGCGCTTTGAGGTACCACTCCAGAGGGGACTGCAATATTCCAAATCACTACGAACCAAGGCCGAGTACAAAGTCCTGGATACATAATGAGGGGCATTGAAGCCAATGGTGCGTTTTATCATACCAAGTTTTTTATGACACTTTTTAACATAATAATAATAATAATAATAATAACACAGACTTATATAGCGCATCAAGCAAAGGCATCTGTGCGCTTTACAGCAGAAAAGATAAAAACAGGCATACGAAAAAACACTGAAAGAAATTATAAAAGAAACCGGGCTAAAAGGTACATTATAAAGCAATTACAAACTACAGTAAAAACAACCACCTATATACTATATACAAGGCGGCGAAATTCGAATGCATGTGAAACATTAAAAACATGATTAATTATACACAGTTTTAAAAATATGAGTCTTTAAACGAGATTTAAACTGAGATGCAGATTGTGGGGTCCTGAGTAGGAGCGGAAGCTAATTCCATAGCTTTAGCGCAGCCGCCGTAAATCCTCTTCCGTAAGTGACAGTTCTACCAGGAGCTTCTTGGAGGAGATGAAGTGACGAAGAACGCAAAGTTCGATTAGGTTGATACTCCGAAATGAGCTCCGAAATATACACGAGTGCCTGACCGTTCAGGGCTTTATAAATCAGAAGCAGAAGTTTGAAAACAATTCTAGCATGAATTGGCAGCCAGTGTAGCTTGCGCATAACAGGGGTGATGTGGTCACGCTTCCTACTCAATGTGATTACTCTAGCCGTCATGTTCTGAATGCGTTGCAGCTTTTCTTAAAAGTTCTTCATTGGGAAGTCCAAAGAGAACGCTATTGCAGTTGTCCAACCGGGACGAGATGAACGCGTGAACCAGTTTCTCGGCGCTTGCTTGATCAAGGTAGCGACGAATTTTGCCTATTTTCTTGATTGCAAAGGATGCGCTTCTACACACGCTGTTAATGTGACTGCTCATGGAAAGAGATATCAAGTAGGACTCCAAGATCGCGAACTACCTCTGAAGGAGATACTATAGTGTCACCAATGTTGATGTCTACCTTAGAAACGTTCTTGGCAAACCGCGATTTGACATGAAGTAACTCCGTCTTAGAGTCATTTAGCTTGAGTTTGTTATGTGCCATCCAAATACGAATATCTTCAATGCATTCCTCAAGTTTGACCAATGCTTTAACACGATTTGATGGAGTAATAACGACATACAATTGCGTGTCATCAGCGTACGATAGACTGCAGAGGCCATACTTCCTGATAATGTCCTCAATAGGAGCGGAATAGAGTACAAACATTTCAGGGCCAACAACGGAGCCTTGAGGGACGCCCCAATCAAGTCCAGTTGAATCGGAAACCTCACCATGATGATCACACAGTGTTTTCTGTTTTTCAAATAAGACGCAAACCATTCATGAGCTCTCCCTGATATACCGTATCTTGAACGCAGTCTACCAAGCAAAATATCATGATCTACCGTGTCAAATGCCGCGGATAGGTCAAGTAACACGAGGATGGCTTCACCGTGATTATCCACAGCACATAACAAATCATTGGTCACACGAAGTAATGCGGTCTCAACGTTGAAGAACTGTCTATAGGCAGACTGACTGTTGTTGTAGAGGTCATGTTCTTTGATGTACGCTTGGCGTTGACTCATGGCGGCACGCTCAATGCTCAATAACCTTCCCCAGAAAGGGGAGGTTAGATACAGGACGAAAGTTAATTAAATCCTCAATGTCGAGATTTGCCTTTTTGAGCCAATCGGTAACAAGAGCTTCTTTGAGGCTGGCCGGAAAAACCCCCGTTTGAAGAGATGTATTTACAATCAGAGTGATTGACGGCAGCAGTTCAGGTATAGGTACTCTTTAGTCATGACGGCAGGTAGAGGATCAAGGGGCATGATTTCACACGACTTCTTGATAATGTCGAGGACTGCATCACAACTCAGTGGTTGAAAGTGTTCGAAGCTACTTTGGCAAACAATGTCAGTATTAATATCTGTCGTGGGAGTGGATTTAACAACCCTATTATCCCAAGTGATCATCCCAAGTGAAAGATGAGGAAATATCAAGACCAAGATCTTTGATGGAACTAACACGGTCTAGAACGACACCATTCATTTTATAATCATGACGAATTGCATTCCTACGTCTGGTGATTGATATTATCTGGCATTTAGAGGGATGCAAATGGTGATCCCAAGTATTGCTCCAATTAAATACGGTAATGCATCAATATCCCTTTGTAGCATGTGACAATCAGAGACATCAGAGATGTTTTTATAACATTTAGACTCATCTGCAAACAAAGCTAAAGAAGAATTCTGAGCAACACTGGGCATGTCATTAATGTATAAAAGAAAAAGCATAGGTCCCAATATTGATCCTTGGGGCAGCCCTGAAACAACGGGAAGCCAGTCGGAATTAACCCCATCAATAACAACCCTCTGCCTCCTCCCTGTTAAATAAGCGCGAAACCAATTGAGGTCAGAATGAAAGCCAAAAGATTGCAATTTGTGAAGCAATAAGCTATGACAAACACTGTC
Source organism: Amphiura filiformis (assembly GCF_039555335.1). Lineage (NCBI taxonomy): Eukaryota > Metazoa > Echinodermata > Ophiuroidea > Amphilepidida > Amphiuridae > Amphiura > Amphiura filiformis. The sequence continues at coordinate 12,238,670 of NC_092633.1, read as the reverse complement.
AACAGCTTTCGAGAAATCAAGATAAATCATGTCAACTTGCCCAGCGTTGTCCAGAGTAGAACTGACTTCATGAAAAACGGATAAAAGCTGTGTCACAGTGGAGCGATCCTTGATAAAACCGTGTTGCAGATGGTATAATGGTCTTTAATTGCGGGGAACACTTGATCAAAAATAGCTCTCTCCATCACTTTTCCACATATACACAATAATGACACAGGTCTGTAATTTTCAGCACGTTGCCTGTCAGATTTTTTTAAAGCAGGAACAACATTGGCTTTCAACCAGGCCTCAGGCATAATACCAGAACTTAAAGATAAGTTGAAAATGTGACACAAAGGAAAAACAATTTCATGAGCGCATTCTTTCAAGACCCTGGGAGATATCCCAGGGCCAATAGCTTTGGAAACATTTAAATTGCACAAAATGTTGAGGACATCACATTTGTTAATATGAATGCTACCCAGTGAATGATGTTGAAAGCCGGTGTATTTTATATGAGTGTTGGGAGTTGGTTGAAGAGAAGCTTTTTCTCTAGCTGTTGTAGCTAGCTGTGATGTTATCCCAGCTAATAACTTTTGGAAGAGATTTGGATTTTGGTTTTGATCTAAAAAATGACCAGTATTCTTGGTGTTATCAACAACACTTTCACCAAGACTATCAATGTACTCATTAAACTTGACAGAGAGCAATTTTTTCAAACGATTACGTAACTTCCGAAAATTGGCCCAGTGGCAAGAGAGATTAGATTTTTTAGCATTTCCTTTTTGTTTTGCAGATGCCGAACGTCTGCGTCAATAGTTTACTAAACCTATCTCGAGATTAATACAAGCAAATTATTTCAAATTTTGCCAAAATCTGAATTTTTATGATTTTTACGATCGTCCGGATGAGCAAATCACTGAATGGGCCTTTAACATTTCGATCGGTGAACGTAGTGATTAAAACCGGGGGATCCCTGGGCATTAGAAATCTTAATTTTCACTCTAGGCATAGTTTTGATGTTGTCTATCCATAGAATAAATTAGCTTCTTCTATTATACCCTTCCGTGTTCCATCTGTATCTCCTTGAAGAGTGTCAATTATAACAACTTGAAAATCACATCTCATTAAGGGATGTGATATGAACTTTTAGACAGTATTTATTGTGGGACATGAGAGCACTTCAGACATATCGAATTGCATTCTGAATACGAAGAATGTCCTTTTTTGATTTTTTTTGAAATTCGTAATGTAATACACATGCATTTTATGGCAAATGATTAGAAATTGATATTTTGATATTTAACAGTATTCGAAATAAACTTTATAAATCTGATAATATGTACTTAAAGTGTATGTAGGTGGGATGAAAAGCCGACGATCAATTGAAAATTTTGACCTTTCGTATTGAAGATATCGTATTGAAGATATAGGCTACCATATCTTCAATATGAAAGGTCAACATTTTCAATTGATCGTCGGGTTTTCCTCCCAGCTACATACATTTTAAGAATATATCATTAGATTTATAAAATTCACTTCGAGGACTAAAATATCAAATTTTAATAATTTGTCATAAATTTGTATTATATCGTAAATTTCAAAAAATGAAAATTATTTGATATCAGAAAGACATTCTTCGTATTCAGAATGCAATTCGATATGTCTGATGTGCTCTTATGTCCCACAAAAAATACTGTAGAAACGCTCAAAACGCTCATTCCAGATCCCGTAAGTGCTTAACATTGTTTTTGCAGTTTAGTGTCAAAATAGTGTGCCATTAATTTTCAGAAACTAAAATAAAATATAGGGATTATTATATACCGCCGTGTCTTTATAGTGCCGGCGTATTTTACTCGTGTGGTTCACAAAAAGGTTCAGTCTATATCAGAATTAGATGAACTAAAATCAAAATGAGTATATGTTTAACTCCCAAAGTATAAATCATTTTCGCAACAGTCGAATCATTACCCCAACGCACAGTCAGACAAAATATTCCTTTGCAGTACGAAATTCATCAATATTATAGATTATGAGATTTTGTCTGGTAAAGAGATATAAGATATTTGTTATTTTCCCGGGGTTTCTTTCAACCACACGGGTTTAAACTTGAATTTATAACTTCACACATGTCATTCCTCTGCTTGGAAAACTTAACATAATTATTTGCATTATTTTTATATTTAACCCCTCGACATCACAGACTGTCGCTAAAACCTTTTCCCATAATGATTATAGGTGGCCAGGACAACAGCAAACATTTGTTCGATATTTTCTTTTCATCTCTTTTATTTATTATGAAATGCATACGTAAATGCCTTCCACTACCTAATAAGAGGGTTTACGGCATTTCACGCCCAAGTGGGCGCCCAAGCAATCTATAATCATAATGGTCCATGACAAGGCTCAAAATGCCAGGTGACACTTGCCCGTTGGTAACTGATTTCCCCGCACTGGGCATGATGTTGTAACACAGATTTTATTTCGCCGGGTGTTCAGTTATAAAGTAAACGTGTCCATTAAAATTCACCTAAAAGCACACTTCTAGAATAACCACAATGCTAACCCGCATTAAACTGTGAGCACGCGTGGGGACGGGTATTTTCACCGCGACAAACTTGGCTTTCCCCGTTCTCCCGGCTTCGTCAGACGGTCAGAAGAACTGTTTGGGCAAACAATACCCTATGTTAGGCAAGTTGCTCCACCATCCACAGTGCATCCGCTCCCCCGAAAACATTCCTGGCACCCGGCATCATTGACAATTCTAGACAACTTCTGACAAAACCAACGGATTCCGGCAATTAAAGAAGATTGCAAGAGTTGTTGATTTGCGTTATAGGTTGAGAAGAGACAAGCTTATCCATTCGTAGCGATTTCCATAGAAAATTTAATATCCCTTCATTCCGAGGATCTGAACAAGGAGGGCCAATCCCCGGGGGCCAATCCCATGTTCATGGCCCCAAAAACCTGTACCAGGGCGCCGATAATTTAAGGTAACATTCATAGTTTTAAGGTAAAATTCATAATCAGGGGACCACCCCCTTGAAAATTCGAAATTCAGCCTGTAATATCATTCAAGTGATTTAAATCATGAGTGCTGGGACAGCTCTCCTGATGACCAAAGGTCAAAACTCATGAACTCACCGTGTCCTGCCTAGTATAGCGCTTCCCCCTGCCCTGACCAGATTTTCCCCTATTATAGACCCCAATCCATCATTTAAAATCTTCCGGATAAGTTCTATCAACAAACGGATTAGTTATACTCAAATCTAATCAAGTAAATCAAACACAATTATATTCCTTGTGTTAAAAAATTAATAATCGATCGCTCGTAATAGATATTATATCGAGCCTTAGTGGCCGGTCACCCACCTTTGTACAATATTTGCAAATTGATGGCAAATTATTAAAAATTCATTTGACATTTAAGGTGGTACTACACCCCCTGATAAATGTTGTGACTAATTTTGCATTTTTCTCAAAAGATAACTACACACTGCTAACAAAAGTTGGGTATATTATACATGTTATAGGGGCAACGAATCCAATTACTTCACTGAAATTTCAGTGATTCAAGACAAGTGGTTCATTACATATAATGTTAAGAAAATAACGAGGTACCTCTTTTCTTATCATAACCAACGTACCGTTTGTCTCGAGTCACCAAAATTCCAGTTTAGCAACTGGATTCCTTGCCCCTATAATATACATAACTTTTGTTACCAGTGTGTTATTATTTTTTGAGAAAAATGCAAAAATAGTCACAAATTTATCAAGGGGTGTAGTATACCACCTCGAGATAAGTGTATGTAGCTGGGATAAACTGAGCCAGCCATGAAAATGTTGACCTTTCGTATGAAGTTTTCAAAATTCTGAGGTCTTTTATGAAACTTCATGCATACCTTATATACAAATCGTCAAAATTGTCATATGATGGTCGGCTTTTTATCCCAGCTTAAACACAATGATACATTTAAAGTATGTATTGAGTATCTTTGCATTAAGGACATATTGTGGACATAATTGTTAGAGTTATTAAGTTTACTTCGAGTATTGTTAATGTCAAAAATGTCAATGTTTAATAATTTGACATAAAATTTGTATTTTATCGCGACTTTCAAAAAATCTCAATTTAATACTAGGCCTAGTAGTTGATATCAGAAGGACATTCCTCGTAATCAGAATGCAATTTGGTGTGTCTGATGTGCTCTTAGTCGTCCCACAAAAAATACTGTAGAAAGGTGGTGCGCGGGGGGAAGGGTGACCGAGCCCTTAAAGTTGTAAATTCTGCTTGAATTGTTTACCTATATTTTTTACTTTGACAGTATAGTAAACATGTCAACCATTGATTTCCCATATTGTTCACGTTACACTCATGTATTCCGTTCCTATTTGTTCAGCGCCTATGTCTATCGATTTAGTTTTGGAGCTCCATAGCACCCAAGGGAGTGTGAAACTGTATATTGGGAGCACTTATTGGCAATCCTTAAGTGAGAGGATCTATTGCGAGTTGTCTGTGTTTACCTTGCTCTTTATTCATCATGGCCTCTTTCAATATTACATGAAAGTGCCACATATTCTCCGAGGTACATATACGTGTTCCAAAATGAGATTAATTCCACGGTGCTGGTCCAAATTGATGCACCCATTGTGAAGGTAAGAAAAATGCTTCCTACTTAAAAATGTCATAGTAGATGAGCATCTTCTAATGTTAATAAGATATCAAACCATATAATGCGTACTATGATTGGCCTTTTAATTGGCATAGGCCTAATGCTTACTCATGCAAATTGAAATATTGTTTATATGCATCACATTTGATTTAAAACAAAATTGAACAAACAAAATGACGTATTTTAATAGACCTTATAGTATAACACGATCAACAGTAAGTGACTATTTTGTTCCGGGACTGAATTATTTGGACTAGTATATAATAGTAATATTACTATGGAACGAAATAACTCATGGAAACTATTAAGTGTGATACGTATATTGTCTTTTAGTCGCTGAAGTAATTTAACACTTAGCTCTAGTTACTAACAAGTAGGCCTAAGTAATAACTTGAAGTACTTTATAAAATAGAAAAAATATAATATTGTCATGCAAGTGCATACAAATATAATTATCGAACTGGTTTTAATCGCGTGATACATACTGCGAATATAAACTGCCAAATTCGTTATCATGGTTATAGCATGGACCGTAGGCCTACTCTCTTATTTAGTATACGTCCATGGTTATAGCATATTGCACACCCAGCTCTGATATAGACCTAATTAATCGATCGTTTAATCAGTAAAAATCACAACAAGTGATTTCACTCATAGAGTCTCTTTTTGATTAATAAAATCATATCCCGCTATTTCAGTTGCCAGTCATGTCAAGACAAACGAAGTTCAATAATCAATCGATTAATTGATCAGTGTTAAATCACAAGGTCGTTATACAGAAGTCCCGGGACAGAAGTTCATTTAGAATTTTAGACTTCTTACATAAGTTGGAAAGTTGCAAAGTCATTGCACTAAAACTGCTTTTGTTTTTCTTGAATTTCCGATTCACAGGACAAAGGTGCACGATTGAAGAAAACTCGGCAACACAAGATTGCGAACTTGAGAAAGTAGGTTGACAACATCAACATGGATAATACAAGTAAATCGAGCACTTGGAGTGAGAAACAGCGACTCAGAGAGGTAAGTTTAAGGCTATTCCGGTTGAAATCCATACAACCCTATGTTAAAAAAAATTGTAATTAAAAATAACAATATTTACCCGCGGTTTTCCTTTAATAACGCACACACACACACTTTTCATAAATCACGTATGATGTATTGTGTGAATAAACGGATATTGTGAAAAGAGAAAGTGGACTTCTTCTTCAAATCTTGTTCACACGCATGCAGTTACACCTTGACGTCACAAACAGCAATAGGATCCTCTACTATTAGTTGATGATGAAATTTAAGTTTTCAGTTTCAAGATACGTTTTATGAAGTTCAACAAATTGAAAACGAATGGTGCATTGCGTCATTGGTCGTGGGTGGGTTGAAAGAGACACACTTGGAATAAAAAAAAAAAAAAAGCAAAATAGTCTGCTTCTAAAAGATTATCCCCTGTCTTGTTTGTAACCCAAAAAAATATTTTTTTATAGGCAGCAGCAGCAGCAGCACTATTACTAGGCCAGTTTTAACCTTTTGTAAAAATGAAGATTTATTTGGTCCTTCTTTGAGCGGGGAAACACCAACAGGAACTAGCCAGTAGTGAAAGATGTCTAGGAATTACGAAAATATCAAAGTGGAAAGAAAAAACAAGACTGATACAATTGATCCAAAAACCAAGAAAAAGCAATCGATTTCTCTTGTTTTAAAGTTTGGAACACAGACTAGACTGCAGGAGGTATGCATTAATTGAGCGGGTTTTTGTGGCTACCTTTTATTATCTTCACAGAGAAATACAACCATTTATTAAATGTTTGGCCAACTTAAGGGATCTAAAATGAGCGTTTATTGCGTTTCGACAGTATTTTTTGTGGGACATGAGAGCACCTCAGACCTATCGAATTGCATTCTGAATACGAAGCATGTCTTTCTGATATCAAATAATTTTCATTTTTGAAAATCACAATATAATACAAATTTTATGACAAATTATAAAAATTTGATATTTTTCAAATTTTTGATATATAACAGTCCTCGAAGTAAA